>NC_091981.1:262734153-262736653 GCF_044704955.1 Pristiophorus japonicus | reverse complement strand
TATATACACACATATACACACGCGCGTGCATATATATATACACATATACACACGCGCGCGCATATATATATTACACATATACACACGCGCGCGCATATATATATGCACATATACACACGCGCGCGCATATATATATATATACACATGTGCGCGCATATATATATATACACATATACACGCGCGCGCATATATACATATACACATATGCACGCGCACGCATATATACATATACACATGCACGCGCGCGCATATATACATATACACACGCACGTGCGTATATATACACACACGAACGCGCGCATATATACACACACGAACGCGCGCATATATACACACACGCGCGCATATATATACACACACGCGCGCATATATATATACACACGGCGCGCATATATACATATAGATACATACACACGCGCATATATATATATACATACACGCGCACATATATACACACACACACGCGCATACACACACACGCGCATACACGCACACATACACACACACGCGCGCATATACATGCGCACATATACATATATATACACACACATATACACACACACGCATATATACACACACACACGCACATATATACACACACACACGCGCACATATATATACACACGCGCACATATATATATATATATACACACGCGCACACATATATATATATATATACACGCGCACATATATATATATATATACACGCGCACATATATATATATATATACACGCGCACATATATATATATATATATACACGCGCACATATATATATATATATACACGCGCACATATATATATATATATACACGCGCACATATATATATATATATACACGCGCACATATATATACACGCGCACACATATATATACATATATACACACACGCGCACAAATATATATGTATATATACACACGCGCACATATATATATACACACGCGCACATATATATATACACACACGCGCACATATGTATATACACACACGCGCGCACATATATATATACACACACGCGCGCACATATATATATATATACACACGCGCGCACACATATATATATATATATATACACACGCGCACATATATATATACACACGCGCACATATATATATATACACACGCGCACATATATATATATATATATACACACGCGCACATATATATATATATATATACACACGCGCACATATATATATATATATATATATACACACGCGCACATATATATATACACACACACGCGCACATATATATATACACACGCGCGCACATATATATATATACACACGCGCACATATATATATATATATACACACGCGCACATATATATATATACACACGCGCACACATATATATACACACGCGCACATATATATACACACGCGCACACATATATACACACGCGCACACATATATATATATATAATATACACGCGCACATATATATACACACGCGCACATATATATACACGCGCGCACATATATATATATACACGCGCACATATATATATATACACGCGCACATATATATACATATATACACACGCGCACATATATATATATATACATATATACACGCGCGCGTATATATATATATACACATATACAACGCGCTTATATATATATATATATATATACACATATACACACGCGCGCGCATATATATAGATATACACATATACACACGCGCGCACATATATATATATATATATACACACAAATGCACACGCGCGCGCATATATATATATATACACACATATACACACGCGCGTGCATATATATATACACATATACACACGCGCGCGCATATATATATACACATATACACACGCGCGCGCATATATATATGCACATATACACACGCGCGCGCATATATATATATATATACACATGTGCGCGCATATATATATATACACATATACACGCGCGCGCATATATACATATACACATATGCACGCGCACGCATATATACATATACACATGCACGCGCGCGCATATATACATATACACACGCACGTGCGTATATATACACACACGAACGCGCGCATATATACACACACGAACGCGCGCATATATACACACACGCGCGCATATATATACACGCGCGCATATATATACACACACGCGCGCATATATATATACACACGGCGCGCATATATACATATAGATACATACACACGCGCATATATATATATACATACACGCGCACATATATACACACACACACGCGCATACACACACGCGCATACACGCACACATACACACACACGCGCGCATATACATGCGCACATATACATATATATACACACACATATACACACACACGCATATATACACACACACACGCCACATATAACACACACACACGCGCACATATATATACACACGCGCACAATATATACACACGCGCACATATATATACACACGCGCACATATATATATATATACACACGCGCACACATATATATATATATACACGCGCACATATATATATATA